>NW_026896950.1:0-27141 GCF_033153095.1 Gastrolobium bilobum
TTATTAGGAAAGAATATTGCGTGGAGGACAGGTGTTCTATTATTTTTGGTATGTTGAAAGGGAAGATTTATCAAAGGTAAGCACGTCTAACTTTTATCTATTTCATGTGCTTTGGAGTGTCTTGAACTGATTGGTATCATAATTTTTTGTTTCAAAGTAAGATTTCCCTTCACATCCCTCAACACCTTTGTGTATGGTAAGGTATGTTACAAAAAAGGTGTAAATTTTTCGGATTGTATCATTTTTATGGGAATATCTAACGCATGACGCCAAGGAAGGGGAGTTATTATTGAATGATGGATTTTGAATATAATTCGTTGCTGCATGACGATGAATGATGGATTTTGAATATAATTCATTGTTGCATGACGACAAAGAAATGGAAATATCTTATGCATGACGACATGTAAAGGGAAATATCTTACACATGATTTCTGTGTAACCCTTTATCCTATGGTCTAGGAAGTTATGTTATTTATATGTAACCCTGCATCCCATGGCTTCTTCTCATTATTTCTAATAATTTTCGCAAGCATAAGATTGTAATTTCACTATATAGGAGAATCTGAACTCGAAGGTACACGTGAAGACGCATATGTTGTTACAACAAATGAGGCATATCTTGTCCTTGTTATTAATTTAAATAATTGCAATGAAAAATAAAATTATAGTGGTTTTGACTGTAATGTTACATTTTTCAGGAATATAACGCTATGAAGTTTCAAATATGTACGCTTCCGGGAATGTATTTCATTTGATTAAATAATTGAGCATTATGAGTTTGTCTAATTTACTATTATGTGAAAATAATATTAATCTATATTTATTTATTTTCTGAGAATACATATTTTATGGGATTTGGTTCGTGACGGCGATGGATTCAAAACATGTGTTGACATATATAACAAGGCAAATAAAAATGAGCTGAAAAATTAAATAAAACTAGAAGATATGCCTGCAAACATGATAAAGCGATATGATGAAGATATGGACAAAATATTACAAGACCAGGTTAACCATTGGCTGCAAAATCACAGTCAAAATTACAGGTAAAGAGATGCAAATTTATCTTGAGGTATTATTACTTCCAACCTTTTATTAATTGATCTCCTTTTTCATTTTAAGTTAGTTAGAATTGGAACCAAAGTAAAACTATGTAATATATACAAATTTAGATTGACGTACAATTTAGTATTATAATATTTTTATAAAAATTATTTCTAACAAGTGTATTAATAACAAGTATTAATTAAGGAGAGGCATGGATGTTCCTGAACAAGGACAACCCTACTTTCAAGAATAAAAAATGACATTGTTAAATTTAATTAAAGAAAAGAGTCTACGCGTAGGAGAAAAAGGGAGAGACATAAATAGAAGTGTAGTAAGAGACTTCTACGCGATGGATTCAAAGCATGTATTGACATATATAACAAGGCAAATAAAAATGAGCTGAAAAATTAAATGAAACTAGAAGGTATGCCTGCAAACGTGATAAAGCGATATGATGAAGATATGGACAAAATATTGCAAGACCAGGTTAACCTTTGGCTGCAAAAGCACAATCAAAATTACAGGTAAAGATATGCAAGTTTATCTTGAGATATTATTACTTCCAACCTTTTATTAATTGATCTCCTTTTTTATTTTAGGTTAGTTAGAATTGGAAAAAAAGTAAAGCTATGTCAGATATACAAATTTATATTGCGGTACAATTTAGTATTAAAATATTTTTATAAAAATTATTTCCAACAAGTGTATTAAGAACAAGTACTAATTAAGCAGTGGCGTGGACCCTACTTCTAAGAATAAAAAATGACATTGTTAAATATAACTAAAGAAAAAAGCGTACGCGTAGAAGTAAAAGGGAGAGACATAAATAGACGTGTAGTAGGAGACTTCTACACAATTGGTGAGACAGAGACATGTTGTGTTTAGGTATAATTTTATATTTGAAATTAGTTTTCTTCTTCGTATTTAATATTTGTAATTTCTCAAAAAATTTAATATCTTTAAGGAATAACATATATTGTCAATAATTGTATTAAATGTAGATGTGCGTCTAGATGTACTCCACTTTTTGTTTTGTTAGTGAGTAGGTTTGAGGATCAATTAGAAATTTAATATATTAGAATATTTATCGTTTACTTTGTTTATTCTCTCTTTCATTTATTAGAAAAGAATATTGCGTGGAGGACACGTATTCTATTATTTTTGGTATGTTGAAAGGGGAGATTTTTCAAAGGTATATGATGAAGATATGGATAAAATATTACAAGACCAGGTTAACCATTGGCTGCAAAAGCACAGTCAAAATTACAGGTAAAGAGATGCAAATTTATCCTGAGGTATGATTACTTCCAACCTTTTATTAATTGATCTCATTTTTCAATTTAGGTTAGTTAGAATTGGAACCAATGTAAAGCTATGTAATATATACAAATTTAGATTGAGGTACAATTTAGTATTATAATATTTTTATAAAAATTATTTCTAACAAGTGTATTAATAACAAGTATTAATTAAGCATAGACAACCCTACTTTCAAGAATAAAAAATGACATTGTTAAATATAATTAAAGAAAAGAGTCTACGTGTAGGAGAAAAAGAGAGAGACATAAATGGACGTGGAGTAGGAGACTTCTACACAATTGGTGAGACAGAGACATGTTGTGTTCAGGTATAATTTTATATTTTAAATTAGTTTTCTTATTCGTATTTAATATTTTTAATTTCTCAAAAAAATTAATATCTTTAAGGAATAACATATATTGTCAATAATTGTATTAAATGTAGATGTGCGTCTAGATGCACTCCACTTTTTGTTTTGTTAGTGAGTAGGTTAGAGGATCAGTTAGAATTTTAATATATTAGAATAACTATCATTTACTTTGTCTATTCTCTCTTTCATTTATTAGAAAAGAATATTGCGTGGAGGACACGTATGCTATTATTTTTGGTATGTTGAAAGGGAAGATTTATCAAAGGTAAGCACGTATAACTTTGATCTATTTCATGTGTTTTGGAGTGTCTTAAACTGATTGGTATCATAATTTTTTGTTTCAAAGTAAGATTTCCCTTCACATCCCTCAACGCCTTTGTGTATGGTAAGGTATGTTACAAAAAAGGTGTAAATTTTTCGGATTGTATAATTTTTATGGGAATATCTAACGCATGACGCCAAGGAAGGAGAGTTATTATTGAATGATGGATTTTGAATATAATTCTTTGTTGCATGACGATGAATGATGGTTTTAGAAGATAATTCATTGTTGCATGACGACAAAGAAATGGAAATATCTTATGCATGACGACATGTAAAGGGAAATATCTTACACGATTTCTGTGTAACCCTTTATCCTATGGTCTGAGAAGTTATGTTATTTATATGTAACCCTTCATCCCATGGCTTCTTTTCATTATTTCTAATAATTTTCGCAAGCATAAGATTGTAATTTCACTATATAGGAGAATCTGAACTCAAGGTGCACGTGAAGACGCATATGTTGTTACAACAAACGAGGCATATCTTGTCCTTGTTATTAATTTAAATAATTGCAATCAAAAATAAAATATGGTGGTTTTGACTGTAATGTTACATTTTTCAGGAATATAACGCTATGAAGTTTCAAATATGTACGCTTCCGGGAATGTATTTCATTTGATTAAATAATTGTGCATTATCAGTTGGTCTAATTTACTATTATGTGAAAATAAGATTAATCTATATTTATTTATTTTCTGAGAATACATATTTTATGGGATTTGGTGCCTGACGACGATGTATTCAAAGCATGTATTGACATAAATAACAAGGCAAAGAAAAATGAGCTGAAAAGTAAATGAAACTAGAAGATATGTCTGCAAACGTGATAAAGCGATATGATGAAGATATGGAAAAAATATTGCAAGAACAGGTTAACCTTTGGCTGCAAAAGCACAATCAAAATTACAGGTAAAGATATGCAAATTTATCTTGAGGTATTATTACTTCCAACCTTTTATTTATTGATCTCCTTTTTTATTTTAGGTTAGTTAGAATTGGAAAAAAAGAAAAGCTATGTCAGATATACAAATTTATATTGCGGTACAATTTAGTATTAAAATATTTTTATAAAAATTATTTCTAACAAGTGTATTAAGAACAAGTATTAATTAACCAGTGGCGTGGATGCTCTCGAACAAGGACAACCCTCCTTTCAAGAATAAAAAATGACATTGTTAAATATCTAAAGAAAAGAGCCTACGCGTAGAAGAAAATGGAAGAGACATAAATGGACGTGTAGTAGGAGACTTCCACACAGTTGGTGAGACAGAGACATTTTGTGTTGAGGTATAATTTTATATTTTACATTAGTTTTCTTCTTCGTATTTAATATTTGTAATTTCTCAAAAAAATTAATATCTTTCAGGAATAACATATATTGTCAATAATATTATTAAATGTAGATGTGCGTCTAGATGCACTCCACTTTTTGTTTTGTTGGTGAGTAGGTTAGAGGATCAATTAGAAATTTAATATATTAGAATATCTATCATTTACTTTGTCTATTCTCTCTTTCATTTATTAGAAAAGAATATTGCGTGGAGGACACGTATTCTATTATTTTTGGTATGTTGAAAGGGGAGGTTTTTCAAAGGTAAGCACGTCTAACTTTTATCTATTTCATGTGTTTTGGAGTGTCTTGAACTGATTGGTATCATAATTTTTTGTTTCAAAGTAAGATTTCCCTTCACATCCCTCAACGCCTTTGTGTATGGTAAGGAATGTTACAAAAATGGTGTAAATTTTTCAGTTTGTATCATTTTTATGGGAATATCTAACGCATGGCGCCAAGGAAGGGGAGTTATTATTGAATGATGGATTTTGAATATAATTCGTTGTTGCATGACGATGAATGATGGATTTAGAATATAATTCATTGTTGCATGACGACAAAGAAATGGAAATATCTTATGCATGACGACATGCAAAGGGAAATATCTTACACATGATTTCTGTGTGACCCTTTATCCTATGGTCTGAGAAGTTATGTTATTTATATGTACCCCTTCATCCGATGGCTTCTTTTCATTATTTCTAATAACTTTCGCAAGCATAAAATTGTAATTTCACTATATAGGAGAATCTGAACTCAAGGTACACGTGAAGTCGCATATGTTGTTACAACAAACGAGGCATATCTTGTCCTTGTTATTAATTTAAATAATTGCAATCAAAAATAAAATTATGGTGGTTTTGACTGTAATGTTACATTTTTCAGGAATATAACGCTATGAAGTTTCAAATATGTACGCTTCCGGGAATGTATTTCATTTGATTAAATAATTGCGCATTATGAGTTGGTCTAATTTACTATTATGTGAAAATAACATTAATCTATATTTATTTATTTTCTGAGAATACATATTTTATGGGATTTGGTTCCTGAAGTCGATGTATTCAAAGCATGTATTGACATAAATAACAAGGCAAATAAAAATGAGATAAAAAATTAAATGAAACTAGAAGATATGCCTGCACACATGATAAATCGATATGATGAAGATATGGACAAAATATTACAAGACCAGATTAACCATTGGGTGCAAAAGCACAGTCAAAATTACAGGTAAAGAGATGGAAATTTATATTGAGGTATTATTACTTCCAACTTTTTATTAATTGATCTCCTTTTTCATTTTAGGTTAGTTAGAATTCTAACAAAAGTAAAGTTACGTAAGATATACAAATTTAGATTGAGGTACAATTTAGTATTATAATATTTTTATAAAAATTATTTCTTACAAGTGTGTTAATAACAAGTATTAATTAAGCAGTGGCGTGGATGCTCTCGAACAAGGACAACCCTACTTTTAAGAATAAAAAATGACATTGTTAACCTCCAAAAAAAAATGACATTGTTAAATATAACTAAAGAAAAGAGTTACGCGTAGAAGAAAAAGGGATAGACATAAATAGACCTGTAGCAGGAGACTTCTACACAATTAGTGAGACAGAGACATGTTGTGTTCAGGTATAATTTTATATTTTAAATTAGTTTTCTTCTTCGTATTTAATATTTGTAATTTCTCAAAAAATTTAATATCTTTAAGGAATAACATATATTGTCAATAATTGTATTAAATGTAGATGTGCGTCTAGATACACTCCACTTTTTGTTTTGTTAGTGAGTAGGTTAGAGGATCAGTTAGAATTTTAATATATTAGAATATCTATCATTTACTTTGTCTATTCTCTCTTTCATTTATTAGGAAAGAATATTGCATGGAGGACACGTATTCTATTATTTTAGGTATGTGGAAAGGGAAGATTTATCAAAGGTAAGCACGTCTAACTTTTATCTATTTCATGTGCTTTGGAGTGTCTTGAACTGATTGGTATCATAATTTCTTCTTACAAAGTAAGATTTCCCTTCACATCCCTCATCGCCTTTGTGTATGGTAAGGCCTGTTACAAAAATGGTGTAAATTTTTCGTATTGTATCATTTTTATGGGAATATCTCACGCATGACGCCAAGGAAGGAGAGTTATTATTGAATGATGGATTTAGATTATAATTCGTTGTTGCATGATGACAAAGAAATGGAAATATCTTATGCATGATTTCTGTGTAACCCTTTATCCTATGGTCTGAGAAGCTATGTTATTTATATGTAACCCTTCATCCGATGGCTTCTTTTCATTATTTCTAATAATTTTCGCAAGCATAAGATTTTAATTTCACTATATAGGAGAATCTGAACTCGAAGGTACACGTGAAGACGCATATGTTGTTACAACAAATGAGGCATATCTTGTCCTTGTTATTAATTTAAATAATTGCAATGAAAAATAAAATTATGGTGGTTTTGACTGTAATGTTACATTTTTCAGGAATATAACGCTATGAAGTTTCAAATATGTACGCTTCTGGGAATGTATTTCATTTGATTAAATAATTGAGCATTATGAGTTGGTCTAATTTACTATTATGTGAAAATAATATTAATCTATATTTATTTATTTTCTGAGAATACATATTTTATGGGATTTGGTGCCTGACGGCGATGGATTCAAAACATGTATTGACATAAATAACAAGGCAAATAAAAATGAGTTGAAAAATTAAATAAAACTAGAAGATATGCCTGCAAACATGATAAAGCGATATGATGAAGATATGGACAAAATATTGCAAGACCAGGTTAACCTTTGGCTGCAAAACCACAGTCAAAATTACAGGTAAAGAGATGCAAATTTATCTTGAGGTATTATTACTTCCAACCTTTTATTAATTGATCTCCTTTTTTATTTTAGGTTAGTTAGAATTGGAACAAAAGTAAAGCTATGTCAGATATGCAAATTTAGATTGCAGTACAATTTAGTATTATAATATTTTTATAAAAATTATTTCTAACAAGTGTATTAATAACAAGTATTAATTAAGCAGTGGCGTGGATGCTCTCAAACAAGGAAAACCCTACTTTTAAGAATAAAAAATGTATTGTTAAATATAACAACCCTAAATATTGTATCATGATTAATGAAGAATTATGATAATTAATAAACGAGACATTTCAGATGAAATAGTTTATGATTAAGTAAATTAGAAGTATGGGTCCAATAGATCAAAGACATAAGCATTAGGGATCCAATGAATTCATGGATCAAAGTATAACCCAACAAAGGAAGTTTTAATTCCATTTAATGTGGACAAGTCCAAGTGATACAAAGAAAGCTCTATATGATAAAGTAAAGTCCAATAAGGTAAATGAAACCCAAATCAAGTTAAAGCCCAAAGTAAGGCCATGACATAATAAACCTAAAGAAGTACTATATGACTAGGAATTAAATTAGAATTCTTTCCCTACAAGCAAGAAGCCCACGGTTTTACTAGAGAAAACAAGCTCTAAGAAGTCAATTTAAAGTGTCATAAGATCATGGAAAAATAGGCACAAATTAGGTCAGGTTAATAGGTTAAAGGTCCATAATCTTAAGGAATAAATCATGGTCCAAAATTAAAGGAAATCTTTTCCTTCCAAGCATTTAAAATCCGCGGCCTAGGTGTAGGAAATGAATTTGATTTTATTTGATTTTCAAGCCATTAAATGCAAATCGAATTTCCTTAAGTCAAGCCAGTCAAATTCCTTTAAACAAGGAAGTTAGGATTATGATGATTAGTAGTCAATCACTTTCCCTAAATCAAGCAAATTGATGACAATATGTCAATCAATCAAATAATTCTGTTTCTTAAATCAAGGAAGCAACCTTTATGACGATTAGTCACACCTCATCAATCCCTTAAATCAAGGGAGCAACTTTTAATGACGATTAGTCACACATCATCAATTCCTTAAATCAAGCAATCACTAAATTTCCTTAATCAAGGAAATTGACATCATGTTCTTGTCCCTAAATTAAGCAATCTAACCTATGACAACAAATCACCACCTTACTCTCATTCAATGTGATCGAAACCTACCAGCAATCAAGTAATGGCAAGGCTTCTAGGTTGCCTATTTGAACAAGCTTTAGTCTCTCCTTTTTCCCTCTATAGCCGCGGCACTACCAAAGGAAAGAACAAAGAGTTTAGTTCATTTTGTGAAGTCCATGAATGCTTCGAAATGGTGAGTGTGTTAGTGAGAAATACCTAATTGTTCCAAGATCAAATACAAGCCTGGATCTTAGTCCTTCTTCCTAATAATTCCACCAAAGAACCCTTCATCTCTAAGCAAGAAAATCCCTCTTCTCCTCTCTTTAAGCTTGCGGCCTTGTATGTTCAAGGAGGAAGGAAGTTCATTCAAGAAGATTCAATGTAGTCAAAGGTCAAGAAGTGTTTCCTTAAGTCGTTGATCATCATCAAAGGTAAGCCTATGAACCTTCTTGGTTAGGAATGACATGTAAAAGCATGAAAGTGATATCCTAAGTATATGATCCCTAGAAGGCCGAACCATGTATGATAATTATAAGCATGAAGAGATGTTTAAATGATATGAAAGATGATGAAATGATGATGTTAGATTAGCATGTTTAGTAGCCTAGGTTCTAAATCAATTTTGCATGATCATAACCTTAGTTGGCCGAATATATAAGATGATGTTTTGAATGATGCTCTAGGATTTAAATATGATAAATTATCAATAATGTTAGAAGCATGTTTTAGAAGTAATCCCTCAGGTATTTTAGGGCAATAAGGCCGAATGGTATGTAGCTAAAAGAGGTTTTATTTGATTAATGTTGAAAGGATCTAACCATGTTAAGTTAATAATATAATTGAAAGCATGTTTTAAAAATTATATTCCTAGATGTTTATCTATGGTGGCCGAACCTATACATGCCTAGAATGAAATCTTTAATAATTCTATTAAGTGTTATGATGACCTAATAATGTCCTAAAACCTACACAAGTGGGTAAGTAAGCAAAACAACTCCTCTAGGTAATTAAACCTGCAAAGCCGAGACCTATACATGGATAAAACACAAATGTTGAATGTTATATAAGTTACTAAAAGATGATATGATGATGTTAGGGAGTCAAGGGAGCAAACAGGCAAGTAAAGAGATCAAAAGTTGAAAGTATACAAGTAAAGAACGACAAGTACTGTAAGTGTTTACAGTCGTTGAAGTAATCTCTCTATGTATGCCACCATTATGAAACTATGATAAGTTATGGTCTGACTGCAATATGTTTATAGTGCTTTACATTATGTGATTATGATATTTTTGAAACTTAAAACCATGCTATTAAATGTTGGCCTGTGCACTGATACTCCAGTTGCAACCTGACGAGGACTCTGGGTATCTCCGTAAGTCCGTAAAAGCCGGCAGGAATATGATGATGATGATGATGGCATGATATTTTTATATGATGATGTTAAATGTTCCATTTTGTATTGTTATTATAAACTGTTGCAGGAGTAAGCGTCATAGTTGGAGAATGCTCCAGCTGTGAACCTTACTGAGATTTTCCCCAAAATCTCACCCCCCTTGACCACCCATTTCAGGAAAAGATGAAAGAAAGTAATAAGAAAGTTATGTGGAAAAGAAAGGGTAAGAGACTGGTACGTAAAGAAGAAGAAACTCCACCTACCTGGGAAGAGAAACTAAAGGATCTAACAGATAGAGGCCTATGGACTGAGGCTATGAAATTATTAATAGAAGCTTTTCCACATTATGATTTCGATGAAGCACTAAGTACACAATGGCTAGAGGAACCACAACCACATTATGACTGGGCTTATGATGCGGCATAAATTATGTTTTTATTTATGATTAGTTAATCTTTTTGGGATTACATTAAATAATGTTTAGTGTTATTTATTTTGTATTGACGTTTTAACGCTTTTAATTTTATATGGAATAAGTATGGTTATGTGTTTCCATTCCGCACTCTGATATTTGCATTCGTAAAGTTTAAATTTAGACTTCCGCGCGTTGAATGCATGATGAAGGTGCACCCTATATGTATTTACACATTTGGGGTGTTACATTAAATATAACTAAAGAAAAAAGTCTATGCGTAGAAGTAAAAGGGAGAGACATAAATAGAAGTGTAGTAGGAGACTTCTACACACTTGGTGAGACAGAGACATGTTATGTTTAGGTATAATTTTATATTTTAAATTAGTTTTCTTCTTCGTATTTAATATTTGTATTTCCTCAAAAAATTTAATATCTTTAATGAATAACATATATTGTCAATAATTGTATTAATTGTGGATGTGCGTCTAGATGTTATCCACTTTTTGTTTTGTTAGTGAGTAGGTTTGAGGATCAATTAGAAATTTAATATATTAGAATATCTATCTTTTACTTTGTCTATTCTCTCTTTCATTTATTAGAAAAGAATATTGCGTGGAGGACACGTATTCTGTTATTTTTGGTATGTTGAAAGGGAAGATTTTTCAAAGGTAAGCACGTATAACTTTTATCTATTTCATGTGTTTTGGAGTGTCTTGAACTGATTGTTATTATAATTTTTTGTTTCAAAGTAAGATTTCCCTTCACATCCCTCAACGCCTTTGTGTATGGTAAGGCATGTTACAAAAAAGGTGTAAATTTTTCGGATTGTATCATTTTTATGGGAATATCTAACGCATGACGCCAAGAAAGGAGAGTTATTATTGAATGATGAATTTTGAATATAATTCATTGTTGCATGACGATGAATGATGGATTTAGAATATAATTCATTGTTGCATGACGACAAAGAAATGTAAATATGTTATGCATGACGACATGTAAAGGGAAATATCTTACACATGATTTCTGTGTAACCCTTTATCCTATGGTCTGAGAATTTATGTTATTTATATGTAACTATTCATCCCATGGCTTATTTTCATTATTTCTAATAATTTTCACAAGCATAAGATTGTAATTTCACTATATAGGAGAATCTGAACTCAAGGTACACGTGAAGACGCATATGTTGTTACAACAAACGAGGCATATCTTGTCCTTGTTATTAATTTAAAAAATTGCAGTGAAAAAAAAATTATGGTGGTTTTGACTGTAATGTTACATTTTTCAGGAATATAACGCTATGAAGTTTCAAATATGTACGCTACCGGGAATGTATTTCATTTGATTAAATAATTGTGCATTATGAGTTGGTCTAATTTACTATTATGTGAAAATAATATTACTCTATATTTATTTATTTTCTGAGAATACATATTTTGTAGGATTTAGTTCCTGACGGCGATGTATTCAAAGCATGTATTGACATAAATTACAAGGCAAATAAAAATGAGCTGAAAAATTAAATGAAACTAGAAGATATGCCTGCAAACATGATAAAGCGATATGATGAAGATATTGACAAAATATTACAAGACCAGGTTAACCATTGGCTGCAAAAGCACAGTCAAAATTACAGGTAAAGAGATGCAAATTTATCCTTAGGTATCATTACTTCCAACCTTTTATTAATTGATCTCCTTTTTCATTTTAGGTTAGTTAGAATTGGAACAAAAGTAAAGCTACGTAAGATATACAAATTTAGATTGAGGTACAATTTAGTATTATAACATTTTTATAAAAATTATTTCTTACAAGTGTATTAATAACAAGTATTAATTAAGCAGTGGCGTGGATGCTCTCGAACAAGGACAACCCTACTTTTAAGAATAAAAAATGACATTGTTAAATATAACTAAAGAAAAGAGCTTACGCGTAGAAGAAAAAGGGATAGACATAAATAGACGTGTAGTAGGAGACTTCTACACAATTGGTAAGACAGAGACATGTTGTGTTTAGGTATAATTTTATATTTTAAATTAGTTTTCTTCTTCGTATTTAATATTTGTAATTTCTCAAAAAATTTAATATCTTTAATGAATAACATATATTGTCAATAATTGTATTAAATGTAGATGTGCGTCTAGATGCACTCACTTTTTGTTTTGTTAGTGAGTAGGTTTGAGGATCACTTAGAAAAGAATATTGCGTGGAGGACACGTATTCTATTATTTTTGGTATGTTGAAAGGGAAGATTTTTCAAAGGTAAGCACGTCTAACTTTTATCTATTTCATCTGTTTTGGAGTGTCTTGAACTGATTGGTATCATAATTTTTTGTTTCAAAGTAAGATTTCCCTTCACATCCCTCAACGCCTTTGTGTATGGTAAGACATGTTACAAAAATGGTGTAAATTTTTCAGTTTGTATCATTTTTATGGGAATATCTAACGCATGACGCCAAGGAAGGAGAGTTATTATTGAATGATGGATTTTGAATATAATTCGTTGTTGCATGACGATGAATGTTGGATTTAGAATATAATTCATTGTTGCATGACGACAAAGAAATGGAAATATCTTATGCATGACGACATGTAAAGGGAAATATCTTACACATGATTTCTGTGTAACCCTTTATCCTATGGTCTGATAAGTTATGTTATTTATATGTAACCTGTAACAGCCCATTGTACACCGGTATTGTTAACATTAATTATGATATTAAGCGCAGTTACAATCACAGCAGTTCATTTATAAAAATGCGAATAAACTTTTTCCGATTATTACGCGAGCATTTAAAACATAAAAAGACGTAATTATTAAAAGCTGTGACCGTGACTGTAAACTCTTGCGGAAGACTTATTTAAACTATTTTTATAACTAACATTACTTATTATAAGTTACTAAGGAGTTCCCATAAACTCACTTAGCCAAATTCCAAACTTTACGTTTTTACCTATTCGGACATGTTTCACTCTTAATTTTTCTGCGACCGCACCGCTCGCAACCAAACCTTCTTCTCGGATTAGATCTTTGTCTTACTTAATTCAATTTTCAACAAGCTATCATATGCTCAATTCGGAGCTCATTAGCTCCGGTTATCGCCGTTTGAAGTTGGATCAGCAAATAGCCAAACAACCCCAAAAACAGCTCCAAACCACTCACATTACTCGAATTACTGCACTCAATCCACTCATCCATTTGCTCTCATATTTTTATCCTACCAACTAGACATCTCAAAATTCATTTTTATATATCACACGCTTAATTCGACTGAGAAACGAAACGGGAATTAATTTCCCAAATCCGGTCCAGAATCTGCCTCAGGTGCAGGGGCACATGAGCATCCGTGTTTCTCTATTTTTTTCAGGCCGAAGATCAACCCATAATTTCCTCAAATTTTGACAAAAGGTAGAGGACATCTCAACCTTCAAAATGGCGTATGGCACGTCCCTATTGGACCTCTATGGAGGGAGATATGCTCTCCCGAAGTTCGCCTAAAATCTGCCAATTCTACAGAAATTTCGCCAGAGTTTCCTTTGTTTTTCCAATAATCCCAAAATTGTAAACGATCATTTAAACCTCAAATGTACCTAATAAACACATGATAATACAGTAATAATCCAATGGGTGGCACACACAAGGACCAACAACGCCTTGGGGCACTTACAACCCAATCCAGTTTATAGTTATTACACAGTTTATACAATAGATCTCACATTATATTTCTTACTTGTTTCAATCACATAGGTCTCATTCACATGTAATTTCACAATATAATCATGTAATCATAACTCTAACATAGGCCTAAAATCCTTCCATCTTGGTACATCATGCCTCTCTTACATTTACAACATACACTTAAATATTACAACTTACGACTTTAACTTCAAATTGCCTTTTACAATATTACAACACCAATTACAAATTTAGACATAAATTTAAATGATACAAACTGCTAGACCTAGGCATGCCAACATGAACAATATGCCAAATACTGAAAATGTTCCTCTATCACCCTGCGGGCCTCTTGCCCGCTGCTCCAACGCTACAGGTACATCCTAAAATAAATGCCCCGAGACGGGGTGAGATATACGAATATATCTCAGTAACCAAGAGGTTCTGGAGAAAACTCCACCCAATGGTTCACTTCGATGCATATCAATAGAATAAAACAACCACTTTGAAAACGGGATATAGCAAGGGATTTAGAGAAATGGGGAATATAAAGATACAAACTACGACGATACGGGATGGTAACCCCAATTCCACGTACGCCCTGGGCATATATAAGCCTATGGGTATCATCCAAGGTGTGTTCACAGAAACCACAACCATGATGCCCAAACCAACCAAAACGCCAAAGACATTCCTAATGTGCTCCTACCCGGATCACACACCATGACACGCAGTCAACTGGAACTCCCTCCTGGAGACCTATCCAGTGGAAGTCCGAAAATGCCCGAAGGCTAATAAAACTGTCTACTGGCCAGAGACTCGGTACCGCAGTACCCATAGCAATAATGCATGCATGCTCATGTGTTCTATACTATTCATACACACTTCCTACCATTTCCATCAACTGGCAAGGTGGAACAGAAAAGCGGAACAAGCCCCAGTACCAAGAGGTTACCTTAAATCCTGTTTCCATAAGCTCCGCAGCAGCTTATCCCTCAACTCGGTACACAGCGGAATGCCTACACAGAGGACATTCCCAATCACTCTCAGTTCAACCAATACATGTGAACTTATAATTATACATGCAATGAACCAATTACTTACCTCAATCCACTTGGTCTCGGACCAAGGGCAACTCACTGATTCAAGATTCGGGATTCAGGTCGACGTACGGCAACCTATACAATAACGTACATCCATCAGTACTTGTCAAATAGTATCAAAACGCAAAATCACAAAAATCCTCCCCATCCTCCCATGATGGTTCGGCCATTGAAGTGTAAATTTGAGATTTATTTTTCTAAATTTTCTTTCTCATTTTGTTACGTCTCATTAGCTTGTCAATAGGCCAGTTCAAGTGCCGGTTCGTCATTTTCGCGTCGAATTACATCAGAACGCAAAAATCGCCAAATCACCCCTTTTCCCCTTGGAGGTTCGGCCATGTAGGTGTAAATTTGAGATCTATTTTTCTAAATTTTCTTTCTCATTTTATAACAGTCCCTTAGGTTGTTTAGAGGCTAGTTCAATCGTCGTTTTTCCGTTTTTCAACATTTATGCATCGTTTTGCGAAATATTTCATTCTGGGCTCATTTAGGTCTCTAAACACAATTCACTTTTTTCCATTGATTCAAACACTCTCCAAGCACAACACAACCCATCCAAGCACCATATAACTACACAAATCCTCATCCAAATCATTTTTCAACATCAATTCCTCAATCTTTCCTCAAAGAATCGAATTTTACCCTATGGCATTCCAAGGAATTTCCATTCAACTTTAATCATTCCAACCTTCACACAACCTATTATATCATCATACCATCACGCCACCATTCATCAAACAAATCTCAACACCAAAATTCACAAGTCCAAAATCATGATCATCAATTTTTCTAAGTTAAAAATCATCACATTTCACTTAAAATTTTCATTGCATTTCTAGCATTACTACATCATTTTAAGGCATTATCATCTAATAGACATTTTCCATTTGAGCTCTCTAACACAACACATCATAAAATCCCTCTTTAGGGTTCATAAACACAATTCACCAATCAACCATTGAAATGTTAAAATAACTCACCCAAATGCAAGGCAAATGACTCCTCCTAGGTATACTCCACCATTGGAGCATTCCAAAGCTCCATGAACACAAAATTCCACAAGTGAGCCGCGGCCTTTGAGGGGGAGGATCTCAAAATCCAGCCACTTTCATGATTCAAGGATAGCACCAATGGCTTTAGAAGGCAATTTCCAACAAATTTCAAGTTAAACTTTGTTGAATTTGGTTAGGATTTGAGTGATTTAGGTGAGAAGAAAAATTTGAAAGAAAACTTGGAGAAAGAAGGAGGGGGGCTCGGTTTTTGGCTGAAGGAGGGGTGAAGGAGGTGATGAATAGTACTTTGATGAGGTGTTTTAAGTGAATTTTAAGTGGGGTGGGTCCCACGCCACCTCACGCGATTTAAAACGCGTCCAAACTTTCACTAAACGTCCGTAAATTCAAAACCTATTTAGAAACTCTAATTTTTAACATTAACTATTCTCCTTTAATTATGCTTGATCAGATGAATTAAGAGTCCTCCATTCGTTCGGAGAAAACACTGTTTTAAGCTATTACGCGCGCCATTGGCACGCTTCCCCAAACTGTCTTAATTTCATCGAATATTATAAGAAATCATATTTCCTAACTCATTAGACCATTTTTAACTCATCTTTGAAACCTAGAGCTCAAAATTTTACGGTGCAATCGTAACGCGGTATTTTTACCCGCGAAAAACACTATTCACTGATTTTTCTGAAACTTGCCTATCCACTCAATTTTTCGTTCTGAACCCATTTCCAGGGTTATTTTTACCATATGAGACCTTCTACTCAATTTTTTATCTTCCTAGGGGTGCGTGTTGGCTAATTACCATTTTGCCATTTCTTTGTATTTTGGCCTAATCTTTAGGATTTTCACTAATCCATAACTTGATTGCTCACTTGATATTTTAATTACTTGATTTAAAAGTGTGAGGTATTATTAGAATTTTGTCCGCAAAATTAACACATACTCATCCGCTAACTCAGGACACAGTCTGAGAATCTCATCCTCCCGCTCCCAAGTAGCATCCTCAAGTGTGTATCTTTACCATATTACTTTTATCACAAGCATGATCTCCTTTTTATGATACTCATTATCCTTTGATCCTTCATAATTACTCGTCTCTCATGGTTCTGTGACATTTTAATTCACAATACTTTAAACTTTCTCTGGTTTACCGTTTCTCTTTCGCTGATTTGTAGGTAATAATATAACCATATTACGGATTTGTCGGTATCAATTTACCTCATTCTCATCTCTATCTATCTTTCTGACCCATGGTCATTCTCAAAAGCACATAATCGTTTTCATACTAGGCTCTAACCGTTCTCATGCACATTCACTAGTCATTCCTGGAGTATTTCCAACTCACACGTTCTTTAGTACTGAACTCTTTTCAATGTCCTCACTATTTTGACAAAATTACATGACGACAAAGAAATGGAAATATCTTATGCATGACCACATGTAAAGGGAAATATCTTACCCATGATTTCTGTCTAACCCTTTATCCTATGGTCTGAGAAGTTATGTTATTTATATGTAACCCTTCATCCCATGGCTTCTTTTCATTATTTCTAATAATTTTCGCATTCAAAAGATTGTAATTTCACTATATAGGAGAATCTGAACTCAAGGTACACGTGAAGACGCATATTTTGTTACAACAAATGAGGCATATCTTGTCCTTGTTATTAATTTAAATAATTGCAATGAAAAATAAAATTATGGTGGTTTTGACTGTAATGTTACATTTTTCAGGAATATAACGCTATGCAGTTTCAAATATGTACGCTTTCGGGAATGTATTTCATTTGATTAAATAATTGTGCATTATGAGTTGGTCTAATTTACTATTATGTGAAAATAATATCAATCTATATTTATTTATTTTCTGAGAATACATATTTTATGGGATTTCGTGCCTGACAGCAATGTATTCAAAGCATGTATTGACATAAATAACAAGGCAAATAAAAATGAGCTGAAAAATTAAATGAAACTATAAGATATGCCTGCAAACATGATAAAGCGATATGATGAAGATATGGACAAAATATTGCAAGACCAGGTTAACCTTTGGCTGCAAAAGCACAGTCAAAATTACAGGTAAAGAGATGCAAATTTATCTTGAGGTATTATTACTTCCAACCTTTTATTAATTGATCTCCTTTTTTATTTTAGGTTAGTTAGAATTGGAACAAAAGTAAAGCTATGTCGGATATGCAAATTTAGATTGCAGTACAATTTAGTATTATAATATTTTTATAAAAATTATTTCTAACAAGTGTATTAATAACAAGTATTAATTAAGTAGTGGCGTGGATGCTCTCGAACAAGGACAACCCTACTTTTAAGAATAAAAAATGACATTGTTAAATATAACTAAAGAAAAGAGCTTACGCGTAGAAGAAAAAGGGAGAGACATAAATAAACATGTATTAGGAGACTTCTACACAATTGGTGAGACAGAGACATGTTGTGTTTAGGTATAATTTTATATTTTAAATTAGTTTTCTTCTTCGTATTTAATATTTGTAATTTCTCAAAAAATTTAATATCTTTAATGAATAACATATATTGTCCATAATTGTATTAAATGTAGATATGCGTCTAGATGTACTCCACTTTTTGTTTTGTTTGTGAGTAGGTTTGAGGATCAATTAGAAATTTAATATATTAGAATATCTATCATTTACTTTGTCTATTCTCTCTTTCATTTATTAGAAAAGAATATTGGGTAGAGGACACGTATTCTGTTATTTCTGGTATGTTGAAAGGGAAGATTTTTCAAAGGTAAGCACGTATAACTTTTATCTATTTCATGTGTTTTGGAGTGTCTTGAACTGATTGGTATCATAATTTTTTGTTTCAAAGTAAGATTTCCCTTCACATCCCTCAACGCCTTTGTGTATGGTAAGGCATGTTACAAAAAAGGTGTAAATTTTTTGGATTGTATCATTTTTATGGGAATATCTAACGCATGACGCCAAGGAAGGAGAGTTATTATTGAATGATGAATTTTGAATATAATTCATTGTTGCATGACGATGAATGATGGATTTAGAGTATAATTCATTGTTGCATGACGACAAAGAAATGGAAATATCTTATGCATGAGGAAATGTAAAGGGAAATATCTTACACATGATTTCTGTGTAACCCTTTATCCTATGGTCTGAGAATTTATGTTATTTATATGTAACTATTCATTCCATGGCTTATTTTCATTATTTCTAATAATTTTCACAAGCATAAGATTGTAATTTCACTATATAGGAGAATCTGAACTCAAGGTACACGTGAAGACGCATATGTTGTTACAACAAACGAGGCATATCTTGTCCTTGTTATTAATTTAAATAATTGCAGTGAAAAAAAAAATTATGGTGGTTTTGACTGTAATGTTACATTTTTCACGAATATAACGCTATGAAGTTTCAAATATGTACGCTTCCGGGATTGTATTTCATTTGATTAAATAATTGTGCATTATGAGTTGGTCTAATTTACTATTATGTGAAAATAATATTAATCTATATTTATTTATTTTCTGAGAATACATATTTTATGGGATTTGGTGCCTGACGGTGATGGATTCAAAGCATGTATTGACATATATAACAAGGCAAATAAAAATGAGCTGAAAAATTAAATGAAACTAGAAGATATGCCTGCAAACATGATAAAGGGATATGATGAAGATATGGACAAAATATTACAAGACCAGGTTAACCATTGGCTGCAAAAGCACAGTCAAAATTACAGGTAAAGAGATGCAAATTTATCTTGAGGTATTATTACTTCCAACCTTTTATTAATTGATCTCCTTTTTCATTTTAGGTTAGTTAGAATTAGAACCAAAGTAAAGCTATGTAATATATACAAATTTAGATTGATGTAAAATTTAGTATTATAATATTTTTATAAAAATTATTTCTAACAAGTATATTAATAACAAGTATTAATTAAGCAGAGGCATGGATGTTCCCGAACAAGGACAACCCTACTTTCAAGAATAAAAAATGACATTGTTAAATATAATTAAAGAAAAGAGCCTACGCGTAGAAGTAAAAGGTAGAGACATAAATGGACGTGTAGTAGGAGATGTCTACAGAATTTGTGAGACAGAGACCTGTTGTGTTCAGGTATAATTTTATATTTTAAATTAGTTTTCTTCTTCGTATTTAATATTTGTAATTTCTCAAAAAATTTAATATCTTTAAGGAATAACATATATTGTCAATAATTGTATTAAATGTAGATGTGCGTCTAGATGCACTCCACTTTTTGTTTTGTTAGTGAGTAGGTTAGAGGATCAGTTAGAATTTTAATATATTAGAATATCTATCATTTACTTTGTCTATGCTCTCTTTCATTTATTAGGAAAGAATATTGCGTGGAGGACACGTATTCTATTATTTTTGGTATGTTGAAAGGGAAGATTTTTCAAAGGTAAGCACGTCTAACTTTTATCTATTTCATGTGTTTTGGAGTGTCTTGAACTGATTGGTATCATAATTTTTTGTTTCAAAGTAAGATTTCCCTTCACATCCCTCAACGCCTTTGTGTATGGTAAGGAATGTTACAAAAATGGTGTAAATTTTTCAGTTTGTATCATTTTTATGGGAATATCTAACGCATGACGCCAAGGAAGGAGAGTTATTATTGAATGATGGATTTTGAATATAATTCGTTGTTGCATGACGATGAATGATGGATTTAGAATATAATTCATTGTTGCATGACGACAAAGAAATGGAAATATCTTATGCATGACGACATGTAAAGGGAAATATCTTACACATGATTTCTGTGTAACCCTTTATCCTATGGTCTGAGAAGTTATGTTATTTATATGTAACCCTTCATCCCATGGCTTCTTTTCATTATTTCTAATAATTTTCACAAGCATAAGATTGTAATTTCACTATATAGGAGAATCTGAACTCGAAGGTACACGTGAAGACGCATTTGTTGTTACAACAAACGAGGCATATCTTGTCCTTGTTATTAATTTAAATAATTGCAGTGAAAAAAAAATTATGGTGGTTTTGACTGTAATGTTACATTTTTCAGGAATATAACGCTATGAAGTTTCAAATATGTACGCTTTCGGGAATGTATTTCATTTGATTAAATAATTGTGCATTATGAGTTGGTCTAATTTACTATTATGTGAAAATAATATTAATCTATATTTATTTATTTTCTGAGAATACATATTTTATGGGATTTGGTGCCTGACGGCGATGTATTCAAAGCATGTATTGACATAAATAACAAGGCAAATAAAAATGAGCTGAAAAATTAAATGAAACTAGAAGATATGCCTGCAAACATGATAAAGCGATATGATGAAGATATGGACAAAATATTGCAAGACCAGGTTAACCTTTGGCTGCAAAAGCACAATCAAAATTACAGGTAAAGAGATGCAAATTTATCTTGAGGTATTATTACTTCCAACCTTTTATTAATTGATCTCCTTTTTTATTTTAGGTTAGTTAGAATTGGAAAAAAAGTAAAGCTATGTAATATATACAAATTTATATTGAGGTAAAATTTAGTATTAAAATATTTTTATAAAAATTATTTCTAACAAGTGTATTAATAACCAGTATTAATTAAGAAGTGGGATGGATGTTCCCGAACAAGGACAACCCTACTTTCAAGAATAAAAAATGACATTGTTAAATATAATTAAAGAAAAGAGCCTACGCGTAGAAGTAAAATGTAGAGACATAAATGGACGTGTAGTAGGAGATGTCTACAGAATTTGTGAGACAGAGACCTGTTGTGTTCAGGTATAATTTTATATTTTAAATTAGTTTTCTTCTTCGTATTTAATATTTGTAATTTCTCAAAAAAATTAATATCTTTACGGAATAACATATATTGTCAATAATTGTATTAAATGTAGATGTGCGTCTAGATGCACTCCACTTTTTGTTTTGTCAGTGAGTAGGTTAGAGGATCAGTTAGAATTTTAATATATTAGAATATCTATCATTTACTTTGTCTATGCTCTCTTTCATTTATTAGGAAAGAATATTGCGTGGAGGACACGTATTCTATTATTTTTGGTATGTTGAAAGGGAAGATTTTTCAAAGGTAAGCACGTCTAACTTTTATCTATTTCATGTGTTTTGGAGTGTCTTGAACTAATTGGTATCATAATTTTTTGTTTCAAAGTAAGATTTCCCTTCACATCCCTCAACGCCTTTGTGTATGGTAAGGCATGTTACAAAAAAGGTGTAAATTTTTCAGTTTGTATCATTTTTATGGGAATATCTAACGCATGACGCCAAGGAAGGAGAGTTATTATTGAATGATGGATTTTGAATATAATTCGTTGTTGCATGACGATTAATGATGGATTTAGAATATAATTCATTGTTGCATGACGACAAAGAAATGGAAATATCTTATGCATGACGACATGTAAAGGGAAATATCTTACACATGATTTCTGTGTAACCCTTTATCCTATGGTCTGAGAAGTTATGTTATTTATATGTAACCCTTCATCCCATGGCTTCTTTTCATTATTTCTAATAATTTTCGCAAGCATAAGATTGTAATTTCACTATATAGGAGAATCTGAACTCGATCGTACACGTGAAGATGCATATGTTGTTACAACAAATGAGGCATATCTTTTCCTTGTTATTAATTTAAATAATTGCAGTGAAAAAAAAATTATGGTGGTTTTGACTGTAATGTTACATTTTTCAGGAATATAACGCTATGAAGTTTCAAATATGTACGCTTTCGGGAATGTATTTCATTTGATTAAATAATTGTGCATTATGAGTTGGTCTAATTTACTATTATGTGAAAATAATATTAATCTATATTTATTTATTTTCTGAGAATACATATTTTATGGGATTTGGTGCCTGACGGCGATGTATTCAAAGCATGTATTGACATAAATAACAAGGCAAATAAAAATGAGCTGAAAAATTAAATGAAACTAGAAGATATGCCTGCAAACGTGATAAAGCGATATGATGAATATATGGACAAAATATTGCAAGACCAGGTTAACCTTTGGCTGCAAAAGCACAATCAAAATTACAGGTAAAGATATGAAAATTTATCTTGAGGTATTATTACTTCCAACCTTTTATTAATTGATCTCCTTTTTTATTTTAGGTTAGTTAGAATTGGAAAAAAAGTAAAGCTATGTCAGATATACAAATTTATATTGCGGTACAATTTAGTATTAAAATATTTTTATAAAAATTATTTCTAACAAGTGTATTAAGAACAAGTATTAATTAAGCAGTGACGTGGATGTTCCCGAACAAGGACAACCCTACTTTCAAGAATAAAAAATGACATTGTTAAATATAATTAAAGAAAAGAGCCTACGCGTAGAAGTAAAAGGTAGAGACATAAATGGACGTGTAGTAGGAGATGTCTACAGAATTTGTGAGACAGAGACCTGTTGTGTTCAGGTATAATTTTATATTTTAAATTAGTTTTCATCTTCGTATTTAATATTTGTAAATTTCTCAAAAAAATTAATATCTTTAAGGAATAACATATATTGTCAATAATTGTATTAAATGTAGATGTGCGTCTAGATGCACTCCACTTTTTGTTTCGTTAGTGAGTAGGTTAGAGGATCAGTTAGAATTTTAATATATTAGAATATCTATCATTTACTTTGTCTATGCTCTCTTTCATTTATTAGGAAAGAATATTGCGTGGAGGACACGTATTCTATTATTTTTGGTATATTGAAAGGGGAGATTTTTCAAAGGTAAGCATGTCTAACTTTTATCTATTTCATGTGTTTGGGAGTGTCTTAAACTAATTGGTATCATAATTTTTTGTTTCAAAGTAAGATTTCCCTTCACATCCCTCAACGCCTTTGTGTATGGTAAGGCATGTTACAAAAATGGTGTAAATTTTTCAGTTTGTATCATTTTTTTGGGAATATCTAACGCATGACGCCAAGGAAGGAGAGTTATTATTGAATGATGAATTTTGAATATAATTCATTGTTGCATGACGATGAATGATGGATTTAGAATATAATTCATTGTTGCATGACGACAAAGAAATGGAAATATCTTATGCATGACGACATGTAAAGGAAAATATCTTACACATGATTTCTGTGTAACCCTTTATCCTATGGTCTGAGAATTTATGTTATTTATATGTAACCCTTCATCCCATGGCTTATTTTCATTATTTCTAATAATTTTCACAAGCATAAGATTGTAATTTCACTATATAGGAGAATCTGAACTCAAGGTACACGTGAAGACGCATATGTTGTTACAACAAACGAGGCATGTCTTGTCCTTGTTATTAATTTAAATAATTGCAGTGGAAAAAAAAATTATGGTGGTTTTGACTGTAATGTTACATTTTTCAGGAATATAACGCTATGCAGTTTCAAATATGTACGCTTCCGGGAATGTATTTCATTTGATTAAATAATTGAGCATTATGAGTTGGTCTAATTTACTATTATGTGAAAATAATATTAATCTATATTTATTTATTTTCTGAGAATACATATTTTATGGGATTTGGTGCCTGACGGCGATGGATTCAAAGCATGTATTGACATATATAACAAGGCAAATAAAAATGAGCTGAAAAATTAAATGAAACTAGAAGATATGCCTGCAAACATGATAAAGCGATATGATGAAGATATGGACAAAATATTACAAGACCAGGTTAACCATTGGCTGCAAAAGCACAGTCAAAATTACAGGTAAAGAGATGCAAATTTATCTTGAGGTATTATTACTTCCAACCTTTTATTAATTGATCTCCTTTTTTATTTTAGGTTAGTTAGAATTGGAAAAAAAGTAAAGCTACGTAAGATATACAAATTTAGATTGAGGTACAATTTAGTATTATAATATTTTTATAAAAATTATTTCTAACAAGTGTATTAATAACAAGTATTAATTAAGCAGTGGCGTGGATGCTCTCGAACAAGGACAACCCTACTTTCAAGAATAAAAAATGACATTGTTAAATATAACTAAAGAAAAGAGCTTACGCGTAGAAGAAAAAGGGAGAGACATAAATAGACGTGTAGTAGGAGACTTCTACACAATTGGTGAGACAGAGACATGTTGTGTTTAGGTATAATTTTATATTTTAAATTAGTTTTCTTCTTCGTATTTAATATTTGTAATTTCTCAAAAAATTTAATATTAGAATATCTATCATTTACTTTGTCTATGCTCTCTTTCATTTATTAGAAAAGAATATTGCGTGGAGGACACGTATTCTATTATTTTTGGTATGTTGAAAGGGAAGATTTTTCAAAGGTAAGCACGTCTAACTGGAATATAACGCTATGAAGTTTCAAATATGTACGCTTCCGGGAATGTATTTCATTTGATTAAATAATTGTGCATTATGAGTTGGTCTAATTTACTATTATGTGAAAATAATATTAATCTATATTTATTTATTTTCTGAGAATACATATTTTATGGGATTTGGTGCCTGACGGCGATGTATTCAAAGCATGTATTGACATAAATAACAAGGCAAATAAAAATGAGCTGAAAAATTAAATGAAACTAGAAGATATGCCTGCAAACATGATAAAGCGATATGATGAAGATATGGACAAAATATTGCAAGACCAGGTTAACCTTTGGCTGCAAAAGCACAGTCAAAATTACAGGTAAAGAGATGCAAATTTATCTTGAGGTATTATTACTTCCAACCTTTTATTAATTGATCTCCTTTTTTATTTTAGGTTAGTTAGAATTGGAACAAAAGTAAAGCTATGTCAGATATGCAAATTTAGATTGCAGTACAATTTAGTATTATAATATTTTTATAAAAATTATTTCTAACAAGTGTATTAATAACAAGTATTAATTAAGCAGTGGCGTGGATGCTCTCGAACAAGGACAACGCTACTTTTAAGAATAAAAAATGACATTGTTAAATATAACTAAAGAAAAATGATTACGCGTAGAAGAATTATGATAATTAATAAATAGCACTTATACACAATTGGTGAGACATAGTGTTACAAATTTTAATTTTAAATTAGTTTTCAATTCTTCGTATTTAATATTTGTAATTTCCCAAAAAAAGTTTTAATTCCATTTAATGTAACATATCCAAGTGATACAAGAAAGCTCTATATGATAAAGTAAAGTCCAATAAGGTAAATGAAACCCAAATCAAGTTAAAGCCCAAAGTAAGGCCATGACATAATAAACCTAAAGAAGTACTATATGACTAGGAATTAAATTAGAATTCTTTCCCTACAAGCAAGAAGCCCACGGTTTTACTAGAGAAAACAAGCTCTAAGAAGTCAATTTAAAGTGTCATAAAATCATGGAAAAATAGGCACAAATTAGGTCAGGTTAATAGGTTAAAGGTCCATAATCTTAAGGAATAAATCATGGTCCAAAATTAAAGGAAATCTTTTCCTTCCAAGCATTTAAAATCCGCGGCCTAGGTGTAGGAAATGAATTTGATTTTATTTGATTTTCAAGCCATTAAATGCAAATCGAATTTCCTTAAGTCAAGCCAGTCAAATTCCTTTAAACAAGGAAGTTAGGATTATGATGATTAGTAGTCAATCACTTTCCCTAAATCAAGCAAATTGATGACAATATGTCAATCAATCAAATAATTCTGTTTCTTAAATCAAGGAAGCAACCTTTATGACGATTAGTCACACCTCATCAATCCCTTAAATCAAGGGAGCAACTTTTAATGACGATTAGTCACACATCATCAATTCCTTAAATCAAGCAATCACTAAATTTCCTTAATCAAGGAAATTGACATCATGTTCTTGTCCCTAAATTAAGCAATCTAACCTATGACAACAAATCACCACCTTACTCTCATTTAATGTGATCGAAACCTACCAGCAATCAAGTAATGGCAAGGCTTCTAGGTTGCCTATTTGAACAAGCTTTAGTCTCTCCTTTTTCCCTCTATAGCCGCGGCACTACCAAAGGAAAGAACAAAGAGTTTAGTTCATTTTGTGAAGTCCACGAATGCTTCGAAATGGTGAGTGTGTTAGTGAGAAATACCTAATTGTTCCAAGATCAAATACAAGCCTGGATCTTAGTCCTTCTTCCTAATAATTCCACCAAAGAACCCTTCATCTCTAAGCAAGAAAATCCCTCTTCT